>NC_091124.1:27135000-27175000 GCF_040183065.1 Periplaneta americana | reverse complement strand
CACACTATTCAGTAACACACGCACTGTTTCCAACATGCAAGAACGTTATCAAGCCTTCTCATATGTTTCTCCGTCACTTATCCATACGTCTGCCACGCGTATGTAATGTCATTATGAAGCCCCTATCATGGAATGTGTCTGGAATGTTTTCACAAATATAATTTTAGGTCTGAAATACTCTTTTAGTTTTCGAAATAAAATTTTATATTGCCTAAAAAAATACACAGGCAAGGGTTGCAGAATTTAATTTAATGTCTCTTGCCAGTCGTAGATTACTTGCTGAACAACTTTTATTATATAAAATATTGAACGGTCTACTGGATAATAGCGAAATATTATCACAAATCCAGATTAACGCTAGAACATCACACTTAAGAAATCGTCAATTGTTATATTATAAAAAACCAAACACTTCAGCACATAAAAATTCACCAGTGTTAAAAATGTGTTCAAATTTCAATGAAATATGTAAACCATGGGATCTAGATTTCTGCATTTCTTACATGGAATACAAACATTTTCTTATTAATATACTGAAGGTAGTTGATTTTATATAATATTGCTGTTTGTTACTCTGTAATTTGCCAATTATAGCTACATTTTACATTTTTGGCTATGATATCTATATTTAACTATTTTTCATGTATTTTATTTTGTATTTTTCATTTATATCTATATGTGTACCTCTTATTTAGGTAGTATCTATTTGTCTGTTCTTTTTTTTTTTTTCTTTCCCTTTCTCATTTTCTATTTTAATTTGTATTTACACTTGTATCTGTTTCATCTCTTTTTTTCATGTTATCTATGTTTTTTTTTTCTTTTTGTAAACGAATATCTGTACTGTCTATTATAATTGGTGCTTGCCCTGTTATAGACATAAATAAATAAATAAATAAATAAATAAATAAATAAATAAATAAATAAATAAATAAATAAATAAATAAATAAATAAATAAATAAATAAATAAATAAATAAATCTTGTGGTTTTCGGAGGGATAATTATTTGTGTTTTGTCTTACCATGTAAAATATTGTTTACTTCTTCATCAGTAAATGTAGTGTTATCTATTTGACCACTCCAGGAATCCAGAAGTAGTGTGTCTTTCTTAAAATCATTCTTAACATGTCCTAACCACCTTCTCACGCGTTTTTTTTTTGTCAGTTTATCGGAACTAGTTGCATCGACTATGATATTAAATGTGTTATCTTTGTCTGCAAGTTGTTTTAATTTAGGTCCAAATTCCCCTTTCGGTTCTTGAAAATATATCGTCGTTGTTCCTACAATAACTCCTTTGTGACATATTTATCGATTTTCAGATTTTTGCTCTATTAAATAACTTAAATAGTGATACAGCAAATAATAAAATCTCCTATATGTAATTATATTTCTTTCTTTCGAAAATGTAAGAATTCACAATCTCCTATGCATTACTGCCATAGAAGAATAAATGTGTTTTCTCTTCTTACAGAAAAATTTCATATTTTGCACATAGGAGTTATTGCAGGAACAACGATGATATGCAAAATCGTGTTCCTAGACTTCCGCCTGCATACTTATGGGTTTGGACGGTGTAAGAATGAGTGACAGATGCCATGGATTGCACTACTTCGTATTAATATGAGTTCAGAAAAAAATGACTAGAGGATCCGAGGATCCGAGTGCGCGCAAGAAGCGGTATAAATAGCAACGATTTTTAAATCAATACATTTCGTAAACGAGGGAAAAGCGAAACGAACGACTATCGCCACGTTTCTTAACGAATTAGCTTAAATATGAATTTTGCCACGGTCGATGAGTGTGTGTTGGTCTACGTGGGCGCCAATCACGATGGTTGCTCTCTCCTTCCTCTGCCGCGTCGCCGACAAAGTCAGATCGGGTAACTCAGCTGAGACGCCGATACACGCTGCTGTCCCACGGTGGAGATGATCTCTTTTCAGGGACACTGTGGTTTTGTGGGTGAAGGATTTTATTGTGATTTTTGCCGATCACACGAACACAATAAAAAAAACCATGGAGTAAAGTTCCACTAATCTGGTTTATTATGATCACGTCCTTACGTGAGTATGAGCGACGGAATACTGGCTGTTATCTTCTCCGTAATCTCGGCAACGTTTTTCTTTTATCGAACGCCTGTTTAAATCACCAATACTTTTACCCGAGTAAGTCACAAACTCGAAAAACAAACCATTCAGGGTCTCTACTTTACCACCACGATCGGTTAAATGGCCGGGAATTGTATGAGGGCGCGTCTTGGTTCGCCACACGTTTAAATACCTGCCGTGATGACGCGCTCTCATGACGCTACTTTTGTGTTGGCTAGCTTAAGACATCGCGCGCGTTCCTCGACAATGAAACCCCACGCTTCTGGAACCTACGATGCGCTAGAGTTCAGTAACCTTGTGCGCGTCTTCGGGTTGAGTGCCCACACTCTTAGGCTTAAGGTAATTGCCGCCTGCAAGTCTGTGAGGAAAAAAGCACCTATTATACGCTTCGCCGCCCACAACCGCTTGGGTTCGAACACCTTAAGAAACGGAGAAATATCTGAGATGAAGCTATACCGTATTTGATATAAAAGAAATATCTCTTCCTATTACTAGACCACCCGACTACCGCTTCAATTTTCATTAAATTCAAACACCATGATCTGTGGACGTTCCCTTGTTAGCGTAGCATGAACTGGAATGACCTCTATCGTTTTGTTCCATTGTGCTTAGATTTCCCATAAATATTTATTTTATATGGAAAAATTCCCTTATATTTTATAGAAGGAGATGCGTGAAAATTGTTATGATATGTTACTAACTGCATATTATTGTTTCTAATCGCCTGAAAAATGTTCTACCCTCTCAAAAGAATTCTCATACAAACATTGGTGCTGCCACATTTTGATTATTGCGACATTCTACTAACAGACTTAAATTCTAACTTAGCCCAAACATTGCAGCGCGTTCATAATGCCTGCATACGTTTCATTTACAACATCCGCAAATACGACCACATTACACCTTCCCTTGAAACGCTCCAATGGGTAAGATTACAGGACCGAAGATACTGTATATCCATTCACTAGTTTTCCTATGTCGCATCATCAATACTTCTTCGCCTATCTCTCGTTGTGTTTTAATTTCTTGTCCTCTTATCACAGCCTGGGTACTCGTTCCAAAAATGACCCTTTATTATCTATGCCTTGCCATAAAACAGCTCACTATTCTTCCTCTTTTACAGTACCAGCATTTCGTTTCTGGAACTTCCTACCCAGCTCCCTCAGGAACTGTCGAACGATATTGCAATTTAAAAGTAAATTGTTTAAACGCGTGACCAGTATTCATGTTTAATTCTCCTTTGTGTGTATATATGTAATTTTCCCCAGTGTCGCATAGTTATAATTTACATTTGAATTAGTAATTCTTGTAATTTGTAATATTGGTTCACTTACCACTTGCATATTCACTGAGTGTAACTTCTAGCCTTATATTATTTTGTAATTATTATTCAGTATGTTTGCATTAATTTACTCAACTTGTGCTTGTATGACTGTATAAATTTTTTATTAGTGTTCTTTGAATATTAGTAAAATTGTATCAGCTTCTTTTGTTTCTGGCTAAGTGGAAGAGAAGGCCTGATGGCCTTAACTTAGCAAGAATAAATAAATTATTATTAATTAAATTAATTAATTAAAAGAGAATCTTGTAGACATGCATAGTTCCATTTATTTACAAATTATGACTCTGCGTTCCTTGTTCTTTTATTCTAATTCGGTTTATGTCAGGGAACATAAATAAGAATTTTGAACGCTCCTTTTATCATAATTTTGGTACTAGAAATAAACATGATATAAATACATAACATTTCAGATTAAGTAAGATATCAAATAGTCATAAATATTTACTAGTTAAATTCTTCACAATCTTCCACAAACTGTAAGAGTATTACTTTTAAAAATATTCTTTGTGAAATAATTTTCAATTATTAAAAACACTGTAAATGAAATTCTGTTTTGTAAAATTCTAGCCACTGAATTTTTTTTTTTTTTTTATAAAATTGTAATGTTTTTGTATATCACATTGGACAATGTTTATTTTTTTATCCATGTATTTGATTAACATCATCATCATCCTTCACGAATTAGGCCTCTGTAGACCTGTTTCGGCCCCATATAACAGTCTTCTTAAAGGTCTTCCTGGTCGACGATGTCCTCTAGGTTTATACTGCATCATAATTTTTGGGATTCTTGAATTTTCCATTTTTATTACATGATCTACCAATTGAATTTGTATCTGTTGATTTTTTCTTCTACTGACTCTCCTTCTAATTGTTCTAAAATTTCTTCATTCCTTTTTCGGTCTAAAAGAGTATATCCTGCTGTCCTCCTGAAAAATTTCATTTCCGTTGCTTTGATTCTGTTCATGTCTTTTTTCTTTAATGACCAATCTCGCTTCCATATAAAAGGGAGGGTAATGCTAGTGTATTATATATTTTTATTCTTGTAGATTTTTGTACTAATTTAGTTTTTAATGTATTGTTTATTATTCCTAGAATTTGTGTAAATTTGGTAATTTTCTTGTTCACATCTTTTTCATTTTGATAAGATATTTCACATCCCAGATAATTGAAATTTTGCACTTGTTCGAGGCATTGGTTATTGTGTATTGTCTTACTTCTGACTGGGTCTTATCCTAAAAATGCCATTACTTTTGATTTTTGTGCTAAAATTTCCATCCCAAAATCTTTTAATATTTTATTTAATGTATACAATCCTCTTTGTAAATTATCCTCTGAATTAGAAATTATGACTTGATCATCGGCATAGAGTAAGATATTTAATGTTAGAGCACTGGTTATTTTGATTCCTGATGTGTAGATTTGGTTCCATTTTAAAATAATTTCATTTATATAAATATTAAATAAAGTTGGTGATAGTGGACAACAGTCCTTATGCTGCTTGTTTGAGGCTTGAAAGTAATGTAATTTTCCCTAAGATAGGTTACTAGCCTTATCGTTAGTTAGTCCAGGAGTGGGGCTGCCACTTTTAGCCTCTGGACAGGCTTGTAATGCAGCATTTCCTCTGCATTTGATGAAACAGTTATACCGCTGCGACTCGGTCGCCATTTCCTCATTGGTAGAAACAGGGTGGACCACGGGAAGGTGAGGATGGCATTTGGATAGGAGAGGCTGTATGTTTCGCGTCACTATCCCTTCTTCACCCCTATTTGATTAGATTATTATGGAATTAAAGGTGTTGCACACCAATGGTTTCACTCATATCTCATAGATAGGAAACAGAAAGTTGAAATCAATACAACTATGAAATCTACATCGACATGGGGAACTATTAATAATGGAATTCCTCAAGGATCAATATTAGGTCCCCTACTTTTTCTAGTGTTTATAAATGATCTTGCCCCCCTTATAAAAGATGTAGGTCATCCAATATTATTTGCAGATGACACAAGTATAGTAATTACAGCCAATAACTCCAACACATTCCAATCTTCAAGAGAGGAAATTCTCTTCAAAATATGTGACTGGTTCTCAGTCAATAAATTAGTATTACATTGTAACAAAACTAACATAATTCAATTTAAATCCTGTCCAAATTCAACGTCGCAAATTTCTAGCGCAATAATTAACAATAGATCCCAATTAGAAACAACAACAACCAAATTTCTTGGCTTAAAAATCGATAATGTGTTAAATTGGAAAAATCATATTAAAGAAATTACCCCCAAACTAAATTCAGCTTGTTTTGCTATTAGATCTATGCAAAAGATAGTAAATATCAATACCTTAAAAACAATATACTTTGCATACTTCCACTCGGTAATGAGTTCTGGAATAATATTCAGGGGAAATTCCACAGATAGTAACAATATATTTCTATTACAAAAAAGAGTAATTAGAATAATAGTAGGTGAGAAATCTAGGGAGTCGTGTAGGACTATTTTCAAAAAACTACAAATAATGCCCATGGCTTGTCAGTATATCTTTTCATTAATAGTCTTCCTCGTATGTAATCGTGAAAACTTTGTAACTAATTCAACAGTTCATAGCATAAATACACGTCAAAAAATGACTTTCATACTCCATCGGCAAGTCTATCGTGCTATCAAAAAGGTGTGCGTTATATGGCAGTAAAAATTTTTAATAGCCTCCCTATCGATATAAAAAATGAAACTCAAAACATAAAATTATTTAGGGCCAAATTAAAGAAGTACCTAATTTCTCACGCCTTCTATTCTGTAGGTGAATTCATGACATTCAATAACACTCCATGAAATTGATACTAAAACTATGTGTTGTACTAGTAGACTATATTGTAAATCTCGTCTGTATATATTTCATCTAGACTGTGACTATAAATTAAGATTTTATAATAGTATTAAGTTTTTTTGACTTGTTCCATATTCTAGCTGTAAGCATGTATGAATACCATGGAATGTTAATAAATACAATACAATACAACGGCACAAATAAATCTTATCTTATCCTATCAACACTAAAGTGACAGAAAATGAGTTGCTGTTGTAAATACGAAGTTAGTAGCCACGGGCACTGGTTCACATTCACTGTTGTCCGTCGGACCAAAGAGTTGGAATTGCTCGCTTTGACTCAGTTACAGTTCAGAGAAAGCGGCAAGAGTGTAAAGCGCCGTACATTAGTACGCGTCACCCCTCGGCCGCCGCGCTGCTAGCCTGTGTTCACCCTAATGATGTCCCACCGAGACCACTGCAGCCACAACACAACAAAGCCTCCTGTTGTGGTCTTGGAAGCACAGAGATCGAACCCAAAACAGATCGAACACAGAAGTTCCCCGAAGTGTTACGACAAGCTGCATAATTTACAGGTATTAATCAACATTTGTTCACGGGGGATGCTAAGGAAACAGTTACAATTCCATCTTCACATCACCTAGCAAGGACCCTCATGTATTTTATTAAAATGCAGCTTAATAATTATTAAGAAGTATATATGATATTATATATTTATTTGCCAGTCAACTTTACAATTCACAGTTATGGTGGATCTTCACATTTCTGTTTTTCGATCCACCATCCCTTTAATACATACAACTCTTTTCTATTAGTGTATTCTTTGCCGAGAATTTCTTGATTACTTTCTAGTGTTCTGTTAAGACTGAATTGCTATATGTCCTTCCCTCTCTATCCTCTTCTATTCTCTCCCTCCTACCTAGACTGTCTCCCTTCCACTTCTCGCTCACCTATTAAATATTGCATATTCCTTCGTTAATAATTTGCGTTATTTATTTATTTTCTTCTCTACCCTCAAATTCTACCTACTCTTAATCATTGTTTTCCAGCTATTTTCTCCTACATTACTTGCTGACTTTTTCGTTTACTCTATTTTACAACACTTACATCACTTTTTTTTTTTCCTACCCTCTGTTTATTTACGTATTGATCCCTTTCTCTTCTCTTCACTCCTAAATTTCCTATTTTATTCCTCTTTCCATATATTTATTTCTATAATACTCCTACAGTTATAGCACCCCTCATACTACTCTCAACCCATAACATTGAAAAACATCAAATATCTAATTCACTTAATTACACTTGCAATTTCTCTCTCATTCCACTTCACATTTGTTCAGATGTTTTTTTTTTCACTTTAATTCTCTTGTATTCATTGTTTGATAGTCTCTTATTACACTCTTACACTATCTTCTTACACTTAACACTTTTTTCTCTGTTCCTTTTCTTACACTTTTGCCACCCCTAACTTTCTTGCACTCACTTTTTAGCACTCTTTTTCATTAAGAAGTATATAATATAATTCGTTTTACGTCTACTAAAAAATTGCTGGTATAATTTTTTGTAAATTACATGTACAGACGTGGACAAATTATTAGCAAAATTGGAGATTTTTATTATATATTTTTTTTTACAAACTATGATTCTTCAATTTAGACTACAGTTGACATATTTGGGTATTTCCAAATTATTAGAAAAATCGAAGATTTTTATTTTATATTTTTACAAAATTTCACTCTTCAATTTAGACTACAATTGATATTTTCGCAAATTTACAAATTATTAGCAAAAGTGAAGGTTTTTTAAATATATTTTTTTTACAAAATTCGACTCTTCAATTTGGACTACAGGTGACATTTGGGATATTTGCAAATTATTAGCACAACTGAAGATTTTTATTATATATTTTTACAAAATTTTACTCTTCACTTTAGACTGCAGTTGACATTTTTGCATAATATTTACAAATTATTAGGAAAACTGAAGATTTTATTATATATTTTTTTTTATAAAATTTGACTCTTCAATTTAGAATAGCCTACATTTGAAATTTTTGCATATTTCTATCTACTGTAATGATAGAAATATGCAAAATTGTCAATTGTAGTCTAAATTGAATAGTCAAACTTTGTAAATAGAATTAATCATAAAAATCGTCAATTTTGTTAATAATTTGTCCACGTCTGTATAGTAAATACAGTGGACTCTCCAAAGTTCGACAAAACAGAATTGAAAGTTCAGTCTAATAAGGGTAATGGGTGTGGCAGGTGAAATGAATACAAATTCTTATTGGTTATCCATCAACGAATGCAGTACTGTACTTGCATTTCCTGCCCGCCCCGAGACTTGTGTATGCGCTTCTAGTACCACAGCGGGTTTCGACAGTTCCGTCTCACAAACGGCGCAATAATTACTTTTTCCCGGATTATTCTTCGTTAAATGTTGACGTCTCTTGCTGCTATGCATTCGGCTGCGTTACAGACCAAGTTCAACATAGGAACTACGATACGAACTTCCTAGCCGTCATTACAATAGAAATGAAAAATTTTCTTGAAAACAATTATGGTTTTAGTATTATGCGCCACATACGAGATACACTATTAAACTGACAAAGTAGTTGTTTAAGTGATGGTAGTAAGTTTTCAGAGTATAAAAATATTCTTTTTATTTCTTCTGAACATAAAAGGAATACTTCTTTTGATAAAACGAAAACGTTCATTGTTATTTGTCATAATTGTATACTTTGTATGTTATTTTTACATGTTATTCATTCATAGTGTTCTGCCCAAGGGTAGGTCTTTCACTGCAAACCCAGAATTCTCCAGTCTTTCCTATTTTCTGCCTTCCTCTTTGTCTCCTCATACGACCCATATATCTTAATGTCGTGTGTCATCTTATATCTTCTTCTGCCCCGAACTCTTCTCCCGTTCACTATTCCTTCCAGTGCATCTTTTAGTAGACAATTTCTCAACCAGTGACCCAGCCAATTTCTTTTCTTCTTTCTGATCAGTTTCAGCATCATTATTTCTTCACCCACTCTTTCCAACATAGCTTCGTTTCTTATTCTTACATGTATGGGTAAATTATTTTAGTTTGGGAGTTACAAAGTTTTTAATTACAAATTGTTGTTCTTTTGTATTATTCGCTATTATTTTCTTTTTCTAAGACCGTGGATGATTGGAGTACATGTTTGATTACCACCCGGTTGTACATGTTTGTCGTTCTGGTTCACTGACATTGAGAGTTGCGTTAATACTTTTCATTCGGTAGAGGTATAGTCCAAGCTCACACAACTTAACAGATTTTGTATGAACTTTCTAACTCTGGTCATTATATTACGTAAACGAGGAAAAAGAGAAACGAACAACTATCACCACGTTTCAACGAACGAAAATTGACTTAAATATGCATTTTCATTAAATTCAAGCACCATGAACTGGAATGGTAGCTTTCAAGCTGTACATTTGATAGAGAAATTAAGGAAAAATAATATAAAACAAATTATATTAACTTTATTTAATTTTCAATTAGGCCTATATGAATAAGAATAAATTTCTTTAAAAATCCAAATATCACGTTAACATACAATCAAAGACAATCTTAGACTCAACAAACAAAATTTGATAACACAATCTCAAGAGAAAAAAATGGAACTCTCTGCATCATAATCCACAGTTAATTCCCGATTTACCACGAAAATCGTCTGTAGCTGCATTTAGATTGGCAACAGGCCATGACTGTTTGGCCAAACACCTGCACAGAATTGGAATATACCAGTCCCCTAACTGCCCATTGTGCAAGTCAAACCAAGAAATGGATTCGGAACACCTCAAAGTGTGTGCTTCAGTAGCTGACCATGATAATACGGAGCGTTCGCCTACGGGTGAGGCCAGGAAAGCGGCATATACTGATACGCCGCTTTGTGCGCGCAGTTGTTGAGATACGCTCGACAATCAAGGACATCAAGGTCGACAAGTTATCAGTTGTGAGCCAGATGTTGCAGTATTTAACACGTACAGTGCAGTTTCTTGACACAGTTACATAAATATTCAGTGTGTGTGTAAAATTTGTTAACAATGCAAAACGCAAAATTCACGCTTGAACAAAGAGTTTTTATGTATGATGCATATGTGAAAACAGAGTCATGTAGAGAGGTGCGTAGGCAATTTGAAGTGAAATATTCGGGTGCTCCAATTCAGGATAGAGAAACTGTTAGATGTCTTGTTAACAAATGAAGGACAACAGGGTCGATAAATGCTACAATTCCTAAGCGAAAACGAAGAGTATTGACGGGAGAAAAAATTGATGAAATCAGTGCATCATTTACACCAGAGATGGGCATCATGCCTCACTTGAGAATTTGTGCCTCACTGACCTTCATAGAGCTTATCGCTCTGAGTGACATCATCTTCACAGTCCCCGTTCCTCCCTCACGTAGCTCCTAGGCGTGGGCAGGTTCTATATCTGTTTCATAAGCAATATCAGTGGTGGAATAATGGCATCAAAGCAGTGTGTACGCGTTAGAAAACGGTTATTTTATGAGAAATGGGAGGAAGAGCTTTTTTTGCTGTTTAGAAGGGGAGAACATGCGATGTACGTTATGCTCGAAAATTCTATTAGGCATTAATAAATTTAATATACAACGACATTACTCCTTATGTCATAAAGAACATGCTGAATTAGAAGGTAAGACAAATTAAATGTTATTTTTCGTACTATTCCGGAGAAAATTTATGATCTTAACATTTGCATAGAAATATGTTTTTCTGAAATTATTTTAGGTCGAGAACGTGCAAATCTATTAAGTAATCTTGGGAAACGCCAGAATATTCAAGAAAATAAACGTAGACAACGTGATGGAATATTATTGGCTAGTTACGCAATTTCTCGCCTGTGATTTAAATCAATTCAGCTACGGAGAAACAGTAAAGAGGTTTATGATTAAAGCTGCCGAATTAATTTGCCAAATTGAATAAAAGCTTTCGAGTCTCTCACGTTAACCAAGCGCTTTCCTAATAATTCGCCACTGACCGCCTTAGCGATTACGATAAGGTGACGAGGTCACAGCAGTTTATATTTCCCATCCTACTCTGCAATCTCCTTTCCTAGTAAACAAACTATTTCAAATCGAGTGCCTCACGTAACCGAAACTTGTGCCCATGTATGATTTACACGCTCTCCTAATAAATCTCTAAGACGTGTTTCACAGGAAGTCAGTGTTTCAAAAACATCAGTCTTTATTGCTGCTAAACTTTTAAAATTAAAACTCTACAGACTATTGTATTACCATTAAGTACGAGAAAAATTCGTACCGGCACCGGGAATCGAACCCAGGACCTCTCAGCTGTGCGCGCTGAGTGCTCTTAACCAACTGAGCCATGCCGGGACACGATCCACGACTGTCGAATGATATTTCAATTTAAACGTAAATTGTTTAAACGCGTGACCCGTATTCATGTTTAATTCTCCTTTGTGTGTATATATGTAATTTTCCTCAGTGTTGTATAGTTATAATTTACGTTTGAATTTGTTATTCTTGTAATTTGTAATATTGGCTCACTTACCGCTTGCATATTCATTGAATGTAACTTCTAGCCTTGTATTATTTTGTAATTATTATTTAGTATGTTTGCATTAATTTACTCAACTTGTGCTTGTATGACTGTATACATTTTTTATTAGTGTTCTTAAAATATTAGTAAAATTGTATCAGCTTCTTTTGTTTCTGGCTAAGTGGAAGAGAAGGCCTGATGACCTTAACTTAGCAAGAATAGATAAATTATTATTAATTTAATTAATTAATTAAAAGAGAATCTTGTAGACATGCATAGTTTCATTTATTTACAAATTATGACTCTGCGTTCCTTGTTCTTTTATTCTAATTTTGGTTTATGTCAGGGAACATAAATAAGAATTATGAACGCTCCTTTTATCATAATTTTGGTATTAGAAATAAACATGATATAAATACATAACATTTCAGATTAAGTAAGATATCAAATAGCCATAAATATTTACTAGTTAAATTCTTTACAATCTTCCACAAACTGTAAGAGTATTACTTTTAAAAATATTCCTTGTGAAATAATTTTCAATTATTAAAAACACTGTAAATGAAATTCTGTTTTGTAAAATTCTAGCCACTGAATTTTTTAAAAATAAAGTTGTAATGTTTTTGTATATCACATTGGACAATGTTTATTTTTTATCCATTGTATTTGATTAACATCATCATCATCCTTCACGAATTAGGCGTTTGTAGACCTGTTTCGGCCCCATCTAGCAGTCTTCTTAAAGGTCTTCCTGGTCGACGCCGGTATTAAGTATATATTTTTATTCTTGTAGATTTTTGTACTAATTTAGTTTTTAATGTATTGTTTATTATTCCTAGAATTTGTGTAAATTTGGTAATTTTCTTGTTCACATCTTTTCCATTTTGATAAGATATTTCACAACCCAGATAATTGAAATTTTGCACTTGTTCGAGGCATTGGTTATTGTGTATTATCTTACTTCTGGCTGGGTCTTGTCGTAAAAATGCCATTACTTTTGATTTTTGTGCTAAAATTTCCATCCCAAAATCAGATAATTGAAATTTTGCACTTGTTCGAGGCATTGGTTATTGTGTATTATCTTACTTCTGGCTGGGTCTTGTCGTAAAAATGCCATTACTTTTGATTTTTGTGCTAAAATTTCCATCCCAAAATCTTTTAACATTTTATTTAATGTATACAATCCTCTTTGGAAATTATCCTCTGAATTGGAAATTATACACGTCAGCGCGCACAGCTGAGAGGTTCTGGGTTCGATTCCCGGTGCCGGTACGAATTTTTCTCGTACTTAATGGTAATAAAACAAACCGACTAGTTCACACTAGTCATGTAATATGCAATGAGGTGGGCGAGACCTCATTCATATTCGATAGTCTACAGAGTATAGTATAGAAAGCGGAAGCTTACGGATAGACGATTCCCGCAAGCGACACCGCAGGCAGGCCGCTTTCCTGGCCCCACCCGTAGGCGAACGCTCTGTATCTTTGAAAAATATTGGAGTGCAAGAGGTCAAATGACTTTATTGTCAAACGCCTGGCATTAGAAAACAACAACAACATACAATCAAGAGCATAACGTTTAATGCAATGACAGGGATCCTATGAATCATGTCACTTTTTTATCTCCTGATTGTAATTGTCAAATTAGACCGGTTTGCTGTGTAACATCTAACAAACGCGATCAGTAAATCGTGTCCATACTGTCTGCCTCATTTTATTATAATTGCTGTTACTGTCTGAAAACAATGCTCGACATCCAGTTTTGTTGGGAATATAAATAAAGCATACACTGCAGTTGCAATAGTTGAGAATTGCATAGCATTTTATTGTAATGAGTTTTGGTCAGTCCGATTGTGTATTAAGCTAATGTCTACCAAAATGCTGATGCACCCCTGTCGCTATACGTAGACCGCAGCACGTACAAAAATCGATCCAATTCCTTTTCAATAGAAGCATTCATTGATGAATGTATGGCTGTCGATAGACTACACTGCGGTACTGCAAGCTCACACACACTCAAACAAATTGGACACTGTCTGATTCAGCACCGGCCGGCGTATGTGTTAACACGCAGCCAGTCAATATCTGATTTATACAACCTGAAAAATTAGGCCTATCTATAAATCATTTTCGCATGCACAGAAAGTATTAATTGCTTCATATATATATATATATATATATATATATATATATATATATATATAACCTTTTAGCACAATGAAAATTAATTTTAAAGCGGTCAAACTACGTTTTACAACCAATGACCGACGATTTTTTTTTTGAAGTTGAAGTCTTTTGTAAACACTGGCGCAATCTATTTAAAAATTGCTGAATGCTAAATGGCATGTACGAAACATTTATGCTCCCCTTTGATAAACAGGTCACTTATAAATTCGTGGAATGCAAATAGGCAGTTTGTTGAATTAATAAAACCTTCATCATAATAAATTGAGGGAAAGAAGACAGAGGACGGACGCTGGAAAGTTTTCTTTTCTCGATAGTACTATCAGGGACTGGAATGCTTTACCTGCAGACTTACTTAATGCTTTACCAATAACCAAAAATGTATTTAAAAATAGGCTTAAGGACTTTACTAATAGACGGTAGTATATTATACACACTATTCAAAGGGTGTAATTGATGTTTTGTTATTTGCAGTGTTGTATCAGTGAAGAAGTGTGTTGTGTCAGTGAAGTTTTATAGTTTATAGTGGTAGAGAAAAGAATTTGAACAGTGAAATGATTTTGAAGTGTTTGTGAAATCAGAATAGTATCAGTGACATGTGCCGTAGTACCAGTGCAGTGAGTGAGTTGACAGCAAAACGAGTGTAGTGCTGAAAGGTACTTGTGCAAGTGTGAACATATATACTCGTGGGTTTAGTTCGAACTTAGGGATAAGATACAAATTAGATTTAGTTTAAATGTTATTTTAAGTGATCATACTTCATTTAATTTAGGATGCTCCTTGTTAATAATATTATATTATTGTTATTATTATTATTTGTTATTATTTTTATTAGTATTAATTATTATTGTTAGTATTATTATTAATTTAGTATTAATTGTATTTATTATTAATTTTGTTTATTATTAATTGTCATTATTGAGTGTAATTAGTTACCACTGCCACCGGGTATTTACCCATTTGCATGTGAATAAATACATATATACATACATAGAGCATTTATTCACTCTTATTACTATTTAAATTCATCCACACCCTCTTACCCGCATCTCGTTTTGTTTACCTTTCACTACCTCGAACCCGGAACATGTACCTTCTTTCTATTCCTCTGTACAGAACATCCTTCTACTCATCATCTTTCAGTATATCGATTCCACGCCTCTGGAATTCCCTCCCTGACCATGTCAGAGACTGTCGCACACTACCAAAATTAAAATTTAAATTAAATAATCACATTCCATTTCACTGGAATTGCTCGTTACACACCTGTCAGGTTGCGCAACTTTGGATTAACCCATGACACATAACAAATATTGTAACTATTGTATTGTCAGTTTTACTCCTAATATAGCTATAATGTATTTATTATTATTATTATTATTATTATTATTATTATTATTATTATTATTGAGCAATTCCACGAAAATGTCATACTGAGGTGAATTTCTTGAAACTGATGTAGGAGTATTTTTGTTGAAGAAATATGTTTCTTTATACTTTAAATCGCCTTATTTCGTAACATAATGTTTAAAATACTCTTTCTTCTAGTCTATAACTTGCTGTAGATCTTGTCATATTGCAAACGCTTAAAAAAACACGTATAGATACTTATGCTTCGTATCACAATTTGGACACGTAAATTAGTTTTATTTCGAGCCATCTTTTTTGTATACTATATTTTGGTCTTTCCTTGAAGTAAATATGTAATTAGTTGAAGTATCCTAAGATCCTAAATAACTTAAAATCCTTATATTAATATTATTATTATTATTATTATTATTATTATTATTATTATTATTATTATTATTATTACTATTTTGGAAGTAAAGCCCGAAAAAATTAAGTATATGATTATATATCGTGACCAGAAAATAGTACGAAATGGAAATATAAAAATTGGGAATTTATCCTTTTAAAGGGTGAAAAAGTCCCAAGCACCTTGGTGCAAAAGTGAAAAATAAACTAAATGGTATTCAAGAAGCAATGAAACTCAGAATGAATATGGGAAATGTCTGATGTTATTCGGTTGAGAAGTTTTTATCTGCTCTCGAAAAAGATGAAAGTTGGAATTTATCAAAAAGTTATATTACCGGTATTTCTGTATGGTTGTGAAACTTGGAACAGAGGTGTTCGAGAATAGGTGTTTGGTAAAATATTTTGGGCCAAGAGGGATGAAGTTAGAGGAAAATTAAGAAAGCTACACAATGCAGTACTGCACTCATTGTATTGTTCACCTAACATTTATTAGGAATATTAAATCCAGATTTTGAGATGGGCAGGGCATGTAGTACGTATGGGTAAACTTAGGATTGCATATAGCGTGTTAGTTGGAAGACCTGGGGGGAAAAGACCTTTTGGAAGACTAATTCGTAGATAGGAGGATAATATTAAAATAGATTTGGGGTAGGTGGGATATGATGGTAAGGACTGGATTAATCTTTCTCAGGATAGGGATCGATGACGGGTTTATGTGAGGGCGGCAATGAAATTCCGGGTTCCTTAAAAGCCATTTGTAAGTAAGTAAGTTATTATTATTATTATTATTATTATTAATTCAATTTTACAATGGTCTGTTGAAAATGGAATGAAAATTAATCAATCCAAAACTTTTGTTATTTCCTTCTCACGGAAAACTACTTCCCAAAAATTTAATTATTCTCTTAGTAATGTCGTAATTACTAAGAAAGATTGTATTAGAGATCTTGGTGTCTTACTTGATTCAAAATTATATTTCCATGATCATGTGCAATATATTTATACCCATTCGTTAAGAATGCTTGGTCTAATTAGGTCTATAACTTATTCTTTTTCCACTCCTATGTGTTTATTAATTTTATACTATACGTTGGTTAGATCCAAGCTTGAATATGCATCTGTTGTATGGAACTCCATTACTTCCACTGACTCGGCTAAATTGGAGAATATTCAAAGAAAATTTATTTCCTTGTGTACTTATAGATTTTTACCAAATTCCGATTATAACTATGAGATTAAATGCAAATATTTCAATTGCGGTAGTTTGTTCACCAGACGTCAGAATCTTGATTATTTATTTTTTTGTAAAGTCATTAAGGGTGATATTGATTGTGAATCTTTCATAAATAATATCAGTGTTCGTATTCCAGCTAATGGTTTAAGATTTCATAAATTGTTTTATAATAGGAATTCTAAATCTCTGTCTCCGGTCTGCAGATGTATTAAATATGCTAATTTGCATGGATTCAACTTGCATCCATTTAATGTGTAATATATCTTTGAGTTTTAACTCACTGATCTAATTTTAATAATTATTTGTCCATTTTTTTTCCTTACATTTGGTCAATTGATTAATATAGACTATTCTATTATTTCAATTATCTTATTGTATAATTTTATAATTTTTATCTGATCTATGATTGATGTAGACTATTATATTGTTTGTATTTCATCTCATTGCCATTTTCTATCATTCATTCTCATCATCATCTGTTGTTTTGCTCTCTTTTGTATCGTGCTAAACTTTAATTGGCCTTGTGCTGTTGTTTTGCACATTAATATTCTAAATAAATAAATAAATAAAAATAAAAATAAAATAAATTATTATTATTATCCAAACTTGAACAAGTTTGAATATGCATCTGTTATGGAACTTTATTACTTCCACTGACTCGGCTAAATTGGGGAATATTCAAAGAAAATTTATTTCCTTGTGTTCTTATAGATTTTTACCAAATTCTGATGATTATAAATATAAGATTAACTGAAAATATTTGAATTCGTGTAGTTTATTTGTCGCTCAGAATAAGCCAAACGGTCAGGATTCCATCCCTGGATAGGTCATGGTGAAATTTGTGATAAACAAAACAGACGTTGTAGAATGTTTTTTCTCGGAGTACTTCTGATCCCTTACTTCATTATATTAAAACTCTCCACTTCCCCTTGTTTCATTCTTCATCTGTATTAGTTAAAAAATATCGCAGAGGTTCAAGTAAAACGTTACACCGACTAGTACAATCTTATGCCAGTTTCCTGATATTCACCAATCGTTTGTAAGAACCTGTGCAAAATCAACCAGTCACAGCCATGATTCACTCGTTAACCATCAGAATTTTGTTACCACCGCCCCTGAAGCGATAACATCACAACCTACTTTGTACTCACTATCAGGTCGTCGGTGTATCTATTTGCAGTGACTAATACATACATCAGCATCACTGCCTGCTGGATCGCACCCTATGGTTGCGTAATCTGCCTGCTCAATCAAAGTAATTTTGCCGCTAGGTGGCAGATAGTACACACTACTACACGCATATAATAGACTTCTCATAACAAAAGGTAGGAAGTTCATACCAAAACAGTAGATTTCAGTTGAGTACAACGAGGAATATACATGTCACTCGCGCCTCGTCCTGCTATGCTCGCTACAGACGATACGCAGTTCACATAAACAACGCATAGTATCATTCTGTAGAGCGATGTTCAGTCGTGAATAGTCTGAAGAATATTGTTAATTTATTTTAATATTTTAGTTTCTGAACAAAGTGAGCTATTCTATTATTATTGTATTAATTACGTAATGTTAATATTATGCATGATTCCAAAAAGTAAACTCATCTGTTATTAAATAATTACGCAAACAGGAGTGTGTAACACGTTTATTTTTTCCCGGATTATTCTTCGTTAAATGTTGGTTGAAGGACAAGTTTATTTACCAATACTTGTTTGCAAATCTAGCTTTCAGGTATAGCTCCCTGAATTTAATGAAAATGCATATTTAAATTGATTTGAATAATTTCAAAGGAAAAATTGTTCCGGGGCCACGTATTGAACCCGAGATATTTGGCTAAGCGCACCAACGCTCTACCGACTGAGCTACCCAGGAACTCTACAAGACACCGACTCAATTTTTCCATTTATATCCACATACCTCAAAGTGGGCTTACAAACCGTCAAACATCCAACATTGAGTGCACACAAACTCTGTGTGACTTAAAATGTTGTTTTCTGTTAACGAACAGTGACGTGTATTATGCATATCTACCTTTCAGGTATGATACTGGAGGCCACCGGCGTAGCTCGGTCGGTGAAGGCGCTTGCCTGCAGATCCGGAGTTGCTATCGATTCCCGCTTGGCCTGATTACCTGGTTGGGTTTCTTCCGAGGTTTTCCCCAACCGTAAGGCAAATGTCAGGTAATCAATGGCGAATCCTCGGTCTCATCTCGCCAAGTATCATCTCGCTATCACCAATCCCATCTACGCTAAATAACCTCGTAGTTGATACAGCGTCGTTAAATAACCAAATAAAAAAATGATACTGGAAAATATGGTGGCCAAGCAATAGAATCTCCTCTTCAGATTAACCTGTCAGAATATCGTTAGTACAAGCGTAACGCTTGTAGAAAATGTAGAATCGTGGTAGAACCCTGCCTGATATAGAAGCATTAGCAAAACTTGTTCCTTACCAGAGTGTGTAACATTTTTTTAAACATGCTGTATATTGACATAATTTGTAGTAATTTGCAACACTCGAACATCCTTGTATCTTAATGATTCTCCTTATGCATTTGAATTCGCTCTACTCTAAAATCTGTTGATGTAAGCAAAAACATATTTTCCATCATTTTGTCAAGTTTTCATTAATGGAGCGCTCTTGTATGTTGTCTCTATGAAAGAAGTTATCTTAATGCACTAGAAACTAAGTTTCGAGTATAAGCAGTTTATTAACTTCAGTAAAGTAGGTCATAAATAAAGATGCAGTATATCAAATGTGACGTCATACTCGACTCTGAACGAGATATGGTACAAAACTGGATTAAGTTCTCTGAACATATTTATATAGTGTCATATCTCATTCTGGACTTTTGAGGAAATTGGAGAGACTCTTTCGTTACTTGTACTAGAAGATTTATTTCTCATAAATACCGGATTGGATTCCTTTACAGTGATCATAATAAACTGTATTCACGAAGGCTGTGTCCTCTTTCAGTTCCGTTCTATAGCGCCGTGGTGTAATGCTTCATGCCTGAACTCTCGTTACGGAAGAAAACCTGGTTGGAGTATTTTTTTCTGTTCATTTATTTAACGACGCTGATCAATTAGTAGGTTATTTAGCGTCTATGATATTGGTGATGGCGAGGTGGTATCTGGCATAATAAGACAGAAGAATTAACATAAAATACCTGACAATCGCCTTACAGTTGTGAAAAACCTCGGAAGAAACCAGCAGTGGCTCACTAGTGAAGTAAGTCGAACAAAGTTTGTTACCGACGGCAGTTCTGAGAGAAATTGGCGAAAGAGATGTTTTGAAAATGTTTTATTTAATAAATGAATGAATAGTTTACAGAGTACACTACGTTCAAAAATACCAGATCACAACTAATCGATAGTGATCGATAATTTGTAAGTGTAGCTTCTATTCAAGTACGATATTATTCTTTCTCTGCGTTAATATTATATTATATAATTTCATTGTAGCGGTAATATTAACTGTAGTTCCTATTTGATTTTATGTTTATGTTCCTCTTATATAATATAACATAACATGGCATAACATAATATAACATAACATAACATAATATAATATAATATAATATAATATAATATATAAAATATAATAATATAATATAATATAATATAATATAATATAATATTAGTACATTATGCTACGAGCTTATAATGGTAGTAATTAAGACGCAAGTATGATTGTTTATGAAACGAGCGCAAGCGAGTTTCATAATTTTCATACGAGCGTCTTAATTACCATTATAGGCAAGTTTCATACGACTTTTTATGCTCGACCATATTTATAATTTGAAAGTATTCAAAATAATGGTATGTGCGAACTGACCTGAATCGTGAGATGTGCGCAGACGCGAAAGTATTGATTGTTTCCGAGGCCGAATTTCATTGACCTTGGCACAGAATAAGATGAACATTACTCTGGTATAACCTGAAAATTGATTTAGAATTGAAAAACGAGATGACAAATTGAATTTATTTGAATGTTATTTACAATTAACTTTAATTATTATAGTAACAGAACATAACCTTCTGCGACAGTATTGGATTTCCAGCCTCCGTGACTTTTCGCTAATTCTCTTTCGATTGCATATCCGAGAATAATCGATACTTGCGGTTTTATAACGGTACAAAGCTAACTTGTCATTGGCTAAACACCTGTAAGCTGACTTGTCATTGGCTGAACACCTGTACTTTAATGAGTAGGTGTACTTTAATGACGTGCATTAAAGGACTGCTACCAGGTGTATAATTACTACATTTCGGCATGGTCGAGCATAAAATACAATATAATATAATGTAATATAATATAATATAATGTAATATAATATAATATAATATAATATAATAACATAACATAACATAACATAACATAACATAACATAACATAACATAACATAACATAACATAACATAACATAATATAATATAATATAATATAATATAATATAATATAATATAATATAATATGATATAATATAATATAATAATTTCACTGTAGCTGTAATTTTAATTTTAGTTTCTATTTTATTTTATTTTCTTTATTCCTCTGATATTAATAATATATCTGAACTGGAACCGAACACGAACACTGCTGATTCGGTCCTGAAATTTTGTTAACATTATTGTATCCTCTTTTTATATTGATTGTAATATTTTATTTCTATTTCTGTTGTTGTAATTATATTCTTAGTCTGTATCATATGTTCTGTTATGTAGTATTATTATATAAATTTGCACTTGACCATGTTATAGCATCTTCCAATGCGTTTGAAATTTGAAAATTTGAAGTAAACATTTGAAATACGATACTTATGTTTAGTTGAGACAAAAAACGTTACTAATAAACCAGGTATAAGAAATGCATATATAAACAGGCTCTAACTATTCGTGGGAATTGCTTTGCTGTAGTTAAACACAGTTTAAAAGTTGTATGCAGAAGAAAAAATGGCCGCCTCTCTCTAACAACTGTTCGTATCGGTTGTCATTCTGTGATGACTATTACCCTGTAACAGCACAAGAACAAATCAAAGAGCACAGAATAATTAGAATAATATTGCTGTAGCTATACTCTTTGATCAAAATATAATGAAGTAATTGATCAGGCCCAATTCTCTTACCTTTCGTAATACAATAATCAAGAAACCATTACTATTTCCGTAACAGATATAGTACTGACTTGTAAGTGACCTATCTTTTTAGACCACCTACTGCAAAATGGTGCATCTGATAGATTTTTGTCACATAAAAAATATGTTTCTTTTTGCCTCCTCTTTCATCCCTGAAACGTTGTAAACGAACTTTCTTGACACCCTGTATACATCAATATCAAATAAATACATTACAATGTTGAAGTATTTCCTTCGCAAGTCTCTCGTGGCTCCGACTTAAAGAACGCAGAACTTTACACTCTTTGTCTTTACTCTTTCGAATTCTGCACACCTCAACACCAAATTACCTTTCGTCTCGTTTCTCTTATCTATACTCTAACCACGACGTAAATACCAGATCACTTATCTGTGGCACGCTAAATATACCTCTTCATAGAACATCTTGTTATTCCTCATCTTTTACAATATCCACCTCGCGTCAATGGAATTCCTTGTCACAAAGTATTAGGGGCTGCAAGACAACAAACACCTTTAAGAACAGCTTAAAAGATAACCTTATTAGCATTTCACTCCAATCATACTGATTTAAAATATTACTGACTACACTGTTGCTTTTTTTCTTTAGACATCATCCTGATTGTGCTGCATTTTCAAAATTGTCTCATAATAATCTCTTTCTATTATCTAATATAATTTGAAATATATTAACATTCTATGTATTTTAGTTTAATTCTGCTACCCAGTTTATTTCAGTGTTGAATTAATAGTTCATAGTATTTTGTTGTTTAATTCGTAAATAACTCTTGTATACATGTAACTCTCATCTAAATCAATTTGTTGAATTCTTTGTAAGTTCATGCATATGTATATACACTTTTTGCTGGTTGTGTGGAAGAGAAGGCCTTACGGCCTTAACTCTGCCAGCTAAAATAAATCATTATTATTATTATTATTATTATTATTATTATTATTATTATTACTAGTTTTACTGATTTGTCTGTAACCGTTTGTTCTACACGACGTATATAGTTGGTGATTATTGGTAAGGAATTTTCCAGGCAGTAGTCACGAATATGTTGGGTATATGGATTGTGTATACAGGGTGTCAAAAAAGTTCGTTTACAACGTTTCAGGGATGACAGAGGAGTCAAAACAAACATCTTTTTTATGTGACAAAAACCTCTTAGACCTGTCATTTCGACACTACGAGTTAAGAAGTTGTGTGAAGAGAATGTGTTCAGGCTCTGTTAACTGAATACAGTGTTGTGAAAAATTGTTGTTCAGAGATGTGGTTCATACTGCTTTCTGTTTAACAGAATACACAATTCATTTGTACGCACTACGGACAGTTTGATAAGCTACGCTCATATATATCAGAAGTTCGTCGAATAATCGCAGCAGATTCAACAAAGCGAGCAACCAGCTCGTAAACCAGAAATTTCATATTCCCCGTACAAAGAAATCCATAGGAGTTAAGACGGGCGATCAAGGTGGCCATGATACTGCTAATAGAATGCACACTATCCTCTTAGCAATCCAGTCACTGTGTTTGTAATACGATTCGCCTTAAAACGGTTGCAGACAAAACAGTAAAACTAATACTGACTTGTAAGTGACCTATCGTTTTAGACCACCTACTGCAAAATGGTGCATCTGATAGAATTTTGTCACATAAAAAATATGTTTCTTTTGCCTCCTCTTTCATCACTGAAACGTTGTAAACGAAATTTTTTGACACTCTGTATATATCAATATCAAATAAATACATCACAATGTTGAAGTATTTCCTATCGTATTTCATTACTTTAATACGAGTATAAACATTTCAAGCAATCATTGTGATTTCCTTAAGGGAACCAGGTAGTAACTAGGGTTAAAAAATCTGAGTTCTTATTTTGTGTTTTAAAAACTTATAAAACTTGCTCTTTAAAACAGTATAAATATTGTAGGGTGGGTAGTTATGCAGATAAACCCTTTAAATAACCTCTTGAAATTTGACGGTGCATGTAATTCATACATCCTTCTTTTTTTCTTTAAATGCAGTTTTCCATAAGTTGACATTTTTCAAACTTAAGTGCATTTTTCTCTGAAACTACTTAATCAATTTACATAAAATTTTATAGTGTTTTTTTGCAGCCTGTGTTCTACTTAGTAGACCTACGAGTTTAACAATTTCACACACATAACACGAGAAAAAAATATATATGCATTGAAAAAAATTGCAAAAAAATGTTAAACAAAGTTCAATATTTTTCTATTTCACTAGGGGTGAAATATTGAATCAAATTTAGCTTTAGAATTTACACTATACATTACTAGATAATTAAAAAAAACTACAAGATATATGAGTGAAAATTGTAGCAAGTAATGTGCACCTGAAGAATGAGGTACACCTAGCAAAGTGGGAAAACAGGTTATCAGTTAGGATCTTTCTTTTGCACTTGGATACGAAAGTAATTAGTTGTCTCTTATGCCACTGAATTCAGAATGGTTGATTGTATAGGCATGAAAATTGTTATTTTAATCTAAGCACTAAAAGCCTAGAAATATTGAACTAAACTTTTGTACTGAAATTGTTTAATCGCACAGGCATCACGACACAGTTCCCTTAATTCCTTTGCGATTTTTCTCTAGCCTCATATTTATAAATACACATTCATATAGGGAGTATTCTATGGTGGGACACATTCCCATTCATTTAATATATTTCTCTGCAGCGCTTCAGATGGAAAGTACATTGTATAATAACCGAAAGGTAAAAGATTTACAGTTTGAATACATTCAATATGAAACTCACATGCATTTGCTGAGTTAAAATAAATTTTTAATCTAGAAGAAAAAGCTTTCATAGCAGGAATAACTTATCTAAAGATTGAAAGCAATATACATATAGGTGGTGGCTATATCTGACAAAGCCGTAAACCAGGGCATACTGTCCGAACTGGAGGTACAGCGCTGACGCACCTTATACACAAAAAGCTGTATGAATGGAATCTCTTAATCCGCTTTTACATAGATAGTATCTTTACGTGGGCTGAGAGGAGCGTCAGTACCTACATATCAAATCACCGAGGTTTTTCATTTCGCCTTCTCTATATGCTAGCTGTCTCTGTCAGGGGAAGCATTGGTATGGATTGAATGTTGTTTTCCACCACTCCGACCAATAATGCTCCCACCATTAGAAATCAGCACGTACTAGCTTTGATGAAAACATCGGTCATTTCTACCGTACACTTTGTATTCTATAATTTTGAAATTACATATAAAAATTGTCCTACTTTTCACGTGCGATATTATTCTTCTCTAGTGTTAATATTATATTATATAATTCCATTGCCGCTGTAATTTAAATTTTAGTTCCTATTTTATTTTATTAATTTTTTTATTTTCTATAGCCTATTTTTCTTATATTAATATTGTATTATATAATTTATGTAACTGTAATTTTAATTTTATTTCCTATTATATTTTATTTTATATTCTCTTATAGGCCTATTAATATTATATCTGAACTGCGACCGAACACGAGCGCTGCTCATTCTGTCTCAAATTTTGTTAATACTACTGTATCTCCTTTTTTATATTGATTGTATTATTTTATTTCTATTTCTCTTGTTTGTAATAATATTCCTTATTCCGTATATTTAAATTGAAATAAATAAATAAATTGAAATAAATAAATAAATGTTTTCAAATACTTACCAGTGTTACTTATGAAACTGTACAATTATTCAAATCAAGATTTCAGGTATAACTCCCTGTAAAATTGATTTGAATAATTTCGAGGGAAAAATTGTTCCGGAGCCGGGTATCGAACCCGGGACCTTTGGTTTAACGTACCAACGCTCTACCACTGAGCTACCCGGGAACTCTAACCGACACCGATCCAATTTTTCCCTCTATATCCACAGACCTCAAAGTGGGCTGACAACCGTCAAGCAACCAACTTCGAGTGCACACTAACTCTGTGTGACTTAAATTGTGGTACAATTATTGTAACTCGTTAAGTTTAAAACGTGAAAAGTTTATGGTCACACTTTTTGTTAACACGGAGAAGTTATTAATATATAAGGCCTTGAATGACGGAAATTATGAAGTATTTAACCCTTAAGTTGGCAAAACTTCATTTCTCACACTAGAGGTTCATGGTCTATCAACAATATGATATGATTGCTTTCCAGGACCATCGGAGAGGTTTTATAATTTACACTACAGTTCGTTTCGAGACTTGCAAGAGTCAACCGCAAAATGTCCATAAGGAAAAGCAATTGATCTATGAACCAACAATCCCGTATTATCAAGAGAAATATCAAATTACAACAGATAGACGTAATAGGCTTGATGGTCGGAGCAAGAGGATCAATCCCGAAGCAGTTTGTTGATTTTTGCAAGGCTTTTCATTTGCCATCATCTATAATTACCAATGTTTCTTTACTTGCGTTCAAAGGTTCCATTGAATTGTTAAGAAATCACCTCAGATAAGGCATTGCACTGTAATTTACTTCTTTCTCTTGCATTGGTTTTTTTACATTCATAACAAATTATCCATGTAATACAGTATGTACTATTGAAAATTTTGTTTTGTAAAAGATAGCCTATACTTTGTCTTCTCGGCAATCCCTGTTTAGGGAAAGTGTTTGATAATAATAATAATAATAATAATAATAATAATACTAATAATAATAATTATTATTATAATATAAAAACCGCGTCGGGCTGTGAAGAAAACAACTATCGCAATGTCCATATTTTATATGTTGTACAATATTATTTTAATTTTTCTATCAATTTTTTTTGTGCGAGATCGTGCGTATTTGCTTGTTTTCCGCACAGAACCAATACGCAGTAAGTGTGAAATACCACATTTAGTATTCCCAACGTAACACACATAACAATTTCCCTCTTCTTACCGCTTAAGCGCGACATTCATTTTACTGCTTTAGGCTTTTAACATATTATTTTTAGAGACGTTTAACATAGTAATAATTATAAATTGGAAACTTACCACTGCAAGTTCACCTAAATTGCAATGTTAATTATTGTTTTTAAATATTTGCAAAAATTAAGTAAAGTCTACTACTCCACGAAACTTATTGCATTCCTGATACAAGTAACATTAAGGAAGCCGTGAAAAAATCAACAAGATTCCAGATGCCGATGTTATTACTGCAACATGTTATATAAATAATATTGTTAAAATATTAAAATGAAAAATAAATCATTACATAACCTTACCGTTTGTTTTAAGTTCGCATTTCTAGACTGGGAGAAAAAAAAAAGACAGACGTATATCACGGCCTACTGGAGTATAGTAAACACAGAAAACATTTTATAGCAACAATGTTGAAAGATATTATGGTTTTCCGAAGTTGGCGTCATTAAACAGAAACCAACATGGAGATTTCATTGCAACTAATTAGAAAAATCGTCTTTCAGGCATGTAATAAACGATCTTCGCACAAAATAATGTACGATACACGAGCGGTATGTTTGTTTTCATGTTCTCGGAAATTAAAAAAGCTCAACTACGTTTCGCTTTTTCAATCTTTTCCTCGAACATGAAAACGTCAACATACCGCTCTTGTAACGTATATTACTATTTTATTATTCTATTAAAATTATAGCATATAGCCTATTAACCTGTTGTATCCTATAGGAATTTAAGAGTTAAGGCGATGCAATACTGAAAATAGTTGAATTTTAACAAATTATATATATATATATATATATATATATATATATATATATAATTAAATATATTTTCGCTCTAAAAATGTAAGGTTTCATGAACATTTTTTCCAATAAAATAATTATAAGTGCATTTTTATATATCGGTAATTGATATGTACAAATATATGGAGGACTAATTATTATAAATATATGTAACACATTATTATTCATGTTTTTTGTGACGATTATGATTATTTATCAACATGTACTTAATAATGCTAAAATAAATGTAAGTAATGTATTCGGAATAAAAACTGGAGAACCTATGATGGACATGTAATTCCCTCCATTGTTAAAGAATAAAGAATGACTGCTTTCAAAATAAAAGAATGGCAATTTGCACAACACAATTTAGCCAACCAAAGAAATTATCAATTCAAGACATTTAATTTTATCCATTTTTTTAATTTAAAAAACCTGGAATATTACAGGACACAGAAGATTAATATTTGGTTGCTAAGGGTTTAGGTACAGCTTAAAGCAGTAAAATTTTGGAAATATTCAACATTTTTTCCCTCCATTGCTGTATTTTGTACACTAATGAAAATTAGTATGTGTAAAACATTGTCTTTCTGTTATATGAAAAAAAATTTCGATTTAAAATAAGTACATTATGCAACGAGCCTATAATGGTAGTAATGAAAACGCGAGTATGTTTATGAAACGAGCGCAAGCAAGTTTCATAATTTCCATACGAGCGTCTTAATTACCATTATAGGCAAGTTTCATACGACTTTTTATGCTCGACCATATTTCTAACTTGAAACTATTCATAAGTATTTATGTTATTCTTACCTGACTGGGAAGCGGAACTGACCTTGTGCAATATCTCGTAAATTGTGAGATGTGCGCAGACGCGAAAGTATTGATTTTTTCCTAGAAACTGATGCCATTGACCTTGATATAATCTAGAGAGTAAAATAAACATTAAACTTGATATAACCTTGAAATTGATTTAGACATTGAAAAACGAGATGACAAATTGAATTTATTTGAATATTATTTACAATTAACGCTAATTATTATAGTAACAGAACATAACCTTCTGCGACAGTATTGGATTTCCATCCTCCGTGACGTTTCGCTAGTTGTCTTTCGATTGCATATCCGAGAATAATCGATACTTGAGCTTTCATATTGCTACAATGGCGTTTTCTGATTGGTGGAACACCTGAACTTTAATGAATAAGTGTACTTTAATGAGGTCCATTAAAGGGCTGCTACCAGGTGTATAAGTACTAAATTTCGGCATGGCCGAGCATAAAAATATTTACAATTCAATTCACTGTGCACTGATGAAGCGTTTCCCACATAAACTGAAAAACTATCCAACATTCTGTGATGAAATTTGTTGTGTGTATTTATGCACGTTATATCTACAATATGGTGCAAGATCACTTCTCTACCTTTCATAGATTGATAAAAAATAAATTCATTTAAAAATATGGTCAATATTAGTACTGTCTTCTAAGAAAAAAAAAATTGTTTATTAAGGAATGTATTTGAAAGTGCGTCATATTGTAAACATGAGTTTCAGCAATAAAATAAAAGAGAGAGACCATGGAAAATTTAACAAGTTTATGAGTTATGAGGGAAACGCTTCATCACTGCACAGTGAACTGCCATTATTTTTAATTTTGAAAAAAAAAAAATATATATATATATATAAATAATTTTTTAAATCGTAAAAATATTTATTTTTCATATAGCAGAAGGACAATGTTTTATACATACCAATTTTTATTATTGTACAAGACGTAGTAATGGAGGAATAAAATGTTGAATATTTTCAAAAATTTTACTGCTGTAAGCTGTACCTAACCCCTTAAATGTCAATAAACATGAAATCAATTATTACTTAACAAAATTCTTTAATATATATATATATATATATATATATATATATATATATATATTTTGATGTACCGAAGTACATATGATATTTCCATGCAGATATTCTGCGTCATCATATGATGAAAGAGTGATGGAACGGAGAAAAATTCTCTCCGGCGCCGGGATTTGAATCCGGGTTTTCAGCTCTACGTGCTGATGCTTTATCCACTAAGCCACGCCGGATACAACCCCGACGCCGGTTAGAATCGTCTCAGATTAAGCTCCATCTCTTGGGTTCCCTCTAGTGGCCGCCCTCTCCACTACGTCATAGATGTCTATGAACGCAGGACCGAAGTCCATACATGTGTTGAGGTGCACTCGAATGAGTGACTGGTTGGCCGGGATCCGACGGTATGGGCGCCGTCTTAAATCACAAAGTGATTTATTACGCATCAGCACGTAGAGCTGAAAACCCGGGTTCAAATCGCGGCGCCGGAGAGAATTTTTCTCCGTTCCATCACTCTTTCATCAAAATTCTTTAAATAACATTTTAAAATTTTAATGGTTATGCTAAAATGTACATGCAGGATACCCTTGATTAGTAAGTTAATTTAGAAAACAACTTCCAAACAAAATTGATCTGGAAGGAAAAATGATCACTTTTATTTAAAATATAAAAGTTAGGAGAAAATATATACGGGCGTCGTTTGGTTGGTAAGCAATATAGTTGTAACACGCATTTGTTTTGCATTCCATGCTTTTGTGTTACATATTAGACCTTGGCGTAAAGAGAAGAAAGCGCTCGGTTCTATTTCCCATGCTACTCTGAATGCAGACCTTTAAAAAAAGGAACGTCGCATATCGCTGTTCTTATGGAACATGTACGCCGTCTTGTATCTTGTAAACTCTGAGCGTGTTCGTGATCAGAATAAGAAATAATGGCCCCTATCACTTAGGCTGAACGCAACACGTGTAAGTAGAAAGAGCCTGAATAGTGGAGTATATTTTTAATAGAAACTCAGGGAAATGTATGTCTATAGCTTCTGAGACAAACAGAAAACACTTTAAATAATTAACAGAATGTTTTAAAATTTAACTGAGTGTGAGACTGGAAACAGACCGCAAAAAACGTGGGGATTGTAGCTTTGTGGAGCAGCTAAAATGAAGAAGGGGCTACAATTTTTACACCACAAGAAAAAGTGAACAATATGATGTTGTACTTACAGTTAAGTTAAAATCACAGGTGTATTCAGAAGATAGTGGAGCCATACTGGAACAAATATAACGAAAAATAACTTCCTGCTCCTTCCCTTCATATTAAGATCAGAGTCTCTTTTATTCACAGATCTAGAGTCCTTCCATCCCTTTCTTGTCATCGTTTTATTTTTAATATGTTCTCATCAGTGTTACTTCTTTCTTTCTTTCTTTCTTTCTTTCCTTTGTATTTCTTTCTTTCCTTCTTTCTTTCTTTCGTTTTTTCTTTCTTTCCTTTTTCCTTTCTCCATCTTTTGTCTTTCTTTCTTTCCTTCCTTCTTTCTTTCTTTCCTTTACTTTTTCTTTCCATTTTCCTTTCTCCATCTTTTGTCTTTCTTTCTTTCCTTCCTTCTTTCTTTCTTTCCTTTACTCTTTCTTTCCATTTTCCTTTCTCCATCTTTTGTCTTTCTTTCTTTCCTTCCTTCTTTCTTTCTTTCCTTTACTCTTTCTTTTCATTTTCCTTTCTCCATCTTTTGTCTTTCTTTCTTTCCTTCCTTCTTTCTTTCTTTCCTTCTATCTTTTTTCCTTCTTTCTTTCTTTCCTTCTTTATTTCTTTCTGTCTGTCTTTCCTTCTTTTTCTTTCCTTCCTTATTTTTCCTTTTTTCTTTCTTTCCTACTTTATTTCTTTCTGCCTGTCTTTTCTTCTTTCTTTCTTTCCTTATTGTAATTTCTTTCCTTTTTTCTTTCTTTATTTATTTCTTTCTGTCTGTCTTTCCTTCTTTCTTTCTTTCCTAATTCATCTTTTCTTTTTTCTTTCTTTCCTTTTTTCCCTTCCTTCTTTATTTTTTCTGTCTTTCCTTCTTTCTTTCTTGCTTTCCTTCTTTACTTTTTCTTTTCTTTTTCTTTCCTTTTTCTTTCTTTCCTTCTTTATTTCTTTCTGTCTATCTTACCTTCTTTCTTTCTTTCCTTATTTTTTCTTTTTTCTTTCTTTCCTTTTTTCCCTTCCTTCTTTATTTCTTTCTCTCTTTCCTTCTATCTTTCTTTCTTTCTTTCCTTCCTTACTTTTTTTTCCTTTTTCTTTCTTTCCATCTTTATTTCTTTCTGTCTGTTTTACCTTCTTTCTTTCTTTCCTTATTCTTCTTTTCTTTTTTCTTTCTTTCCTTTTTTTTCCTTCCTTCTTTATTTCTTTCTGTCTTTCCTTCTTTCTTTCTTTGATTCTTTTTTTCCTTCCTTTTTTCTTTTCCTTTCCATTTTCTTCTTTCCTTCTTTATTTCTTTCTGCCTGTCTTTTCTTCTTTCTTTCTTTCCTTATTTTTCTTTCTTTCCCTTTTTTCTTTCCTTCTTTATTTCTTTCTGTCTGTCTCTCCTTCTTTCTTTCTTTCCTTATTCTTCTTTTCTTTTTTCTTTCTTTCCTTTTCTTCCTTCTTTATTTATTTATTTCTTTCTTTCCTTCCTTACTTTTTCTTTTCTTTCTCTTTCCATTTTCTTTCTTTCCTTCTTTATTTCTTTCTATCTGTCTTACCTTCTTTCTTTCTTTTTTTCCTTATTCTTCTTTTCTTTTTTCTTTCTTTTCTTTTTTCCTGCTTTATTTCTTTCTGTCTTTCTTTCTTTCCTTCCTTACTTTTTCTTTTCTTTTTCTTTCCTTTTTCTTTCTTTCTTTCCTTCTCTATTTCTTTCTGTCTGTCTTACCTTCTTTCTTTCTTTCTTTCCTTATTTTTTCTTTTCCTTTTTCTTTCTTTTCTTTTTCTTTCTTTCTTTATTTCTTTCTATTTGTCTTTCCTTGTTTCTTTCTTTCCTTATGTTTTCTTTTCTTTCTTTTCTTTTTCTTCCTTTCCTTCTTTATTTCTTTCTATCTGTCTTTCCTTCTTTCTTTCCTTCCTTATGTTTTCTTTTCTTTTTTCTTTCTTTCCTTTTTTTCTTTCCTTCTTTATTTCTTTCTGTCTGTCTTTCCTTCTTTTTTCCTTTCTTTCCTTCCTTATTTTTTCTCTTTTCTTTCTTTCCTTCTTTATTTCTTTCTGTCTGCCTTTTCTTCTTTCTTTCTTTCCTTCCTTAGTTCTTTCTTTTCCATTTTCTTTCTTTTTCTTTCTTTCCTTCTTTCTTTCCTTATTTACCTCTTTCTCTTTTCTTTCTTCCTTTTTTCTCTTTATTTCCTTCTTTCTTTCATTTTTTCCTTCATTTTCATTCTCTTTCTTTCTCTCGGCTGAGGATTTGAGACACTGGCAGTACACATTTGTTCATGGGAACAAGATCGGTTTTGTTAAATAGATATATTATTTTATATAGGCCTATTGTATAACTTAGAGTGTATCTAGATATATTATTGTATTAGGCCCTAATTATATTTTATATAGTACTATTGTTTGTATTATTTATATTATTAACTATATTTTTATATAGGCATACCTATTGATTTTGTAAGTTATATATTGTAATGTTATATGTTTATATTTCCAGTCTCATATTCGGCATGAGACCATTTTAATTTAGCAGCGATCCCCAATTATGCTTGTCATGTTCCAATATTCTTATTTACCCTTCAAAGCTCCGCGAAGCGAACAATCGGTGTTAGAGTTGAACCCCCGCCCTGCAGACAATAGTAACCGATAATTTCCTGTGTGTTGCTCTATCTACATTCTATCATAGTGTTCTGCCAAAAGACAGGTCTTTCACTGCAAACTCAACATTCTCCAATCTTTCCTATTTTCCGCTTACCTCTTAGTCTCCGAATATGATTCATTTATCTACTGGGTGTTCATTTCAAAGTGTGTCATGACGTCACTGTTGTTGGGTCACCGATTTGAAGCGAGTTTCAGCTTATATGTTAGAGAAGTTGCCTATTATTTAAGGCTTTCTTCAATCTGAACTTGAGAACGTGTACGGTATAACTTGAACTTCGTAGCAATAGATGGCGGTCTGTGTGCTACCATAACCTCTTTCGAACTGTGCTTTGCGCGGGCAAGTCGTACGCAGGGTATTTGTTATCATCGGTTGCGTACGGTAACATTCCACAACACAAATCAAATGCTCCGTGTCCATGTTGACCGTCGAAGTTAATGTCAACAAATACGTAAGTAATCGTCTTAACCCTCTCCCCATATCCCGACAGTACGTATTTCCAAACAGTTCACATTCCTGCCACCACCGGCGTTGCCGTACGTATCTGTAAGTACTCTTCTGAATGAACGCCTTGCTAGGCAACTTCTCTGCCTCTTAGATTATACACCTGAGCTGCGGAAGTGTAGGAAGATTGAATTCTCTAGGCTCATCGGCTAGCCACATGACGGCATACAGCGAGCCATGACACACTTTGAACTGAACACCCAGTATTATAGCCTATAGCAAATTAGTACAAAGAACATGCTCCCAAGTTCATAGAGAAGGGAGATAAATTTAAAATTCCCTCTAGGAATCGAAGTCGGAAACTAGTTGGACATGCTCCCATTCGAGACAGAATAGAAGATGCGCAAGTTATTCTAATTTGCTTTTTATACTACGGTATTTTTTTTTACGGTAGTTTTGTATGATTTTAGAGTTTTTTTTTATATATAAAAGTATTACAATAATGTTGTTTCGCTTTTGTAACTGCGAAGTGTTTTCCATTGAAATATTTAACATTGTGTTGTGTTATCTGTAACTTGAATTTTAGGCATTCGCGGTATTTGAAACGGGCTTTTGTTGGCTGGCATATTTCAGGGATTCATGACAGACGCGTTGTCCAGGTATCCTGCAATATCTCACATGCTGTGCGCAACGAGTTCATGATGATACTTCTTGCTTTATTTTGCTGCGACACATATGTACACATTTTTGTGCTAAAATATGAATGTTTCCACCTATAATCTTTTGTAGAATTCCGAAATGCGTTATATGAACACATACCTACCACATTTTAATTTAGATTCAGTGTGCCGCCTGTAATTTAGTTTCGTCGTTTTTAATCTTTTTTATATGAATACTTTTATATTTATATTTTCTCAATTCGTCAGTTAATCCAAATGAAACATTAGGCCATTTATTACAACAATTCTTACTGAATCCAGTCCGTTTTACCTCTGATTCAGGTTCTGGCTGATATGTACATCTATTAACAGGCAGTATATCTCACTTGATGATAACAATTAACAATTATTGTTTGTTTGCATCTGAAGTCTGATTAGAGTCGACGGCAATTCGGAAGGCGGTAGTCTGCTAGCGTTTGCGTCGAGAGAGACAGATAGAGAGAGCAAGGCAGAGTACAACATTGCCACATCGTACTTCACGAGCACGTGCAATACAAATAGCGCAGGGGAGAATTTAAATTCTCAAAAGACAATAATGACCTTAGTCGTTGACTACAGTAAGCATGACACCAAACAAACCCAGTCCACACCTGTGGAGTAACGGTCAGCGCGTCTGGCTGCGAAACCAGGTGGCCCGGGTTCGAATCCCGGTCGGGGCAAGTTACCTGGTTGAGGTTTTTTCCGGGGTTTTACCTCAACACAATACGAGCAAATGCTGGGTAACTTTCGGTGCTGGACCCCGGACTCATTTCACCGGCATTATCACCTTCATTTCATTCAGATGTTGATACAGCGTCGTAAAATAACCCAATTTAAAAAACCAAACAAACCCTCTTTCCTTCACTAACAATATTCTTTGCACGTTTCTTAATCCCACACCACATGCTTGTACAGTCGTTTCTTGCGCGTTGGCAACGTTGCAGCCAGCATCAAGATGGCCTAGAGCGTTCTGCTTGTCAACGTGTTTGAAATAATTATACACGCCTGCCTGTACAGTACTTGTCTCTTTGCAGTCTCTTCTTTCATTTATTTATCTTACACACACACATGCACGCGCACACACATACACAGAGTAAATATTAGTTTTACTTATTCAATGTATTAAAACATTCACATGTGAACAAACGAACTCAGGAAGTACTTGTCATAGACTGATTCTGATTGGTTCTACTGTACAAGTTTGTGACGTCATACCAGAAATGCTACGGCGCATGACCGCCTTCCAAAATGCCGTCTAGTTTAATGTAATATATAGGTATTTGGCGATGTATGCAATGGAGGAGGAAAGGAACTGGCCACTCTACCTCATTATCTCCTGGCCTAGTTGCCTCATGAGTGATGCCTTATTAATGTCACTTATGAGGTTCTTAGCTATTTTCGGACAGTTGACTAAACACAACAGCAGTCTGTTTAGAACATACGGTATTTACAAATTGTGACTGTTTCGAAGTGACAAGAAACGATATTAGTACAGGGACATCAATTTATTTTTACTTGCATTTTTATTGTACCTGCATTTCTGAATGTATTTCACTCTCACCCCTTCACTAATGTCCTTGCTCCCGTCAGACATACAAACTTACGGCCGCTGTTGCATTCGAAGTCTTCAAGCAGTGAAGTAAACACTGCAGTGTATAGTGTGTTTCATAAATATGATTGCGTTTTCTATAGAAGAAAGAACCTATATTAATAATATCGTACTAAAAATATATTCAAGAAACGATAAATTCAATTTCAGAGCATATGCCTCAAAATGTTTTTAATAATATGCGTAAAGAATTGAAGCTGCATTGTAATGAACGGCAACCATTTTCAGCAACTTGCTTAAAAATTCAGATTAGCTTATTTTGAATTGAGGTGGCTAGAAGCAAAGGAATGCTAGTGACATTTGTAATAACATGAGTTAAGTGCATCCAGTATAAGCTGAAGTATCTAAAATTTTAGTGGCAAAGGGATATTTTAATCTCATCACACATCAAAATTTAAATAAAAATTCCACCGATTTTACGAAAGCTTAAATATTTAAACCCCATTTTCTCAAAATTAACTTAAGTGCATTTACAGCCCTTTACTTATGAGCCCTCAATTTAAATGCACTCTCTATATTGTATGTTAACACCAATAATTAATATGCTAAATAAAGTAGACATTACATAACGAACATAGCCGCCTGAAAAGTTGAGTATTTGAAAAAAAAAATGTTACTACTCCACTGTATTTTGATAAATTGCATAAAAGTGATGATCAAATTGAAAATCGTGATATCGTATTTCCCTACAACGTAAATGGATACACTACTTTTCTCTCCTCCTATAGCTAGTAAAATGATTTGTTTACAAATTGCACTAGCAACATCAAACTCCTGTAATGGAAGGGGGCAACAGTGTTTCCGAGTATAGCCAGGTTAATGTTAAAAATGTTGGTAAAAATAAAGTGATGTCCCTGTATATGTAATTACCGGATATAATGCGTTCAATGATATTTAAAAAAAATACATTGCAACGGGCCTGTTTAAAAGGGAAACAACTCAAAATTTCAAGTTTTTAGAATACTGCATTATGAAGCTTCATGTTGCTGTGAAAAATTCAAGGATCATTGAAATTACTGCAAATTCTGTTAATGCTGTTTTTTATAGACACGGTTTAAGGGGTGTAAGTGTCATTATTTTAACTGATGATTATTTATGTCATAAGGAAGAAAAAATGCCCTTACATTTTTTTTCTAGTTGCAATATTTAACTAATTATTAAAGTTTACAATATCAGACGTTTAACAACGTTGCTGGATGGGGAAGAGGGAGATTACAAGCACACAGCTCAAGCGGAGAGGAGGAGGAGGTTTAGAAGTAAACAGTACAGCTCAAACGGGTACAGACATACCGGTACAAAACAGATGTTCTGGTCTAAGAGTACGTACACGTTGGAGCGAGGATAAACGACAAAAGAAGCAGCGATGCTATATCAGGGAGAATTGAAGCATGCATTGTCATTGAGGTGTGCACATTGGAGTAACGATAAAAGCGAAGATACACGATAAAAGCGACGAAAAAAGAAAAGTTCCATTTTCTTCGCTCTTGTCGTTCATATAATCTCTGATTAAGATAATATTGATCTGTATAATTACCAGTGGTTATCAATATATCCGAATATTAATCGATTTATGATTATTTCGACATATTAAATTAATAAGGATATTGACAAATTGATCAGTTGTGTATTTATTCGTGATACCTTATGTGATCACAAGAACCAATCACGACACAATGAATTTATACTAGCTTTGGGATGAGAAACGGGTTCAATTTTGTACGGATTTAAGTTATATTAACCTTGAACGGAGCAGCTGATATTTCCTATATATCTTATTTCATTAAGTGGATTTGTAGAATATCTTCTACTGATAAATAAAAATGTTCTCTTCTTGCGTCCTCGTTGCTCCGATATGAACACTTGATTCTTTGATAATACCAAAGCGTCGCTAGCTCATTTCTTTTATCGTTTATCGTTGCTCCAACGTGTACGTACCCTAAGAGTACGTACACGTTGGAGCGACGATAAACGATAAAAGAAGCAGCGATGCTATATCAGGGAGAATTGAAGCATGCGTTGTCATTGAGGTGTGCATATTGGAGCAACGATAAAAGCGAAGATACACGATAAAAGCGACGAAAAAGAAAAGTTCCATTTTCTTCGCTCTTGTCGTTCATATGATCTCAGAATAAGATAATATCAATCTGTATAATGACCGGTGGTTATCAATATATCCGATTATTAATCGATTTATTATTATTTCGACGTATTAAATTAATAAGGATGTTGACAAATTGATCAGTTGTATATTTATTCGTGATACCTTATGTGATCACAAGAACCAATCACGACACAATGAATCTATACTAGCTTTGGGATGAGAAACGGGTTCAATTTTGTGCGGATTTAAGTTATATTAACCTTGAACCTAGCAGCTGATATTTTCTATATATCTTCTTTCATTAAGTGGATGTGATAAGTCAAAATGTTCGCTTACCGCGTCCTCGTTGCTACGATATGAACCCTTGATTCTTTGATAATACCAAAGCGTCGCTAGATCGTTGCTTTTATCGTTTATCGTTGCTCCAACGTGTACGTACCCTTATGCAGGAGCGGACCATGACAATACTGTTGTTTACATAGAACGAGCAGCAATCACAAACTTTCAATTTCATTAATAGAGCATTATGGTAAATTTAAATTTTATGTAACAATATTGCTTCATTTTTTATTGTAGTCTAAAAAATAAACAATAATGGTCTTCTGCTCAAAATCACACGAAGTTTCTTTCTATCGCAACATTTTAATCTCACCCGCTTCCGTAAAGCAGTAGGCTATCATTTTTAAACAGATTCAGGAAATGTCATATTTCATTGAAACAAGCATTAATGGACTAATTATTGGAAGTGGCCAATTCTGAAAGCACTTGAAAATAATGGTACTCTCTTGAGAAAACAAGAAAATATGTTCTCGGCGAATTACAGACATAGTACTGGCTGTTCCGTTCAAAGTGTGTCATGGCTCGCTGTATGCCGTCACGTGGCTAGTCGATGAGCCTAGAGAATTCAATCTTCCTACACTTCCGCAGAGGTGTATTACTTATGTGCCAGAGAAGTTGCCTAGCAAGTACGGCGTTCATTCAGAAGAGTACTTACCGATACGTACGGTAACGCCGGTAGTGGCAGGAATGTGAACTGTTTCGAAACATGTACTGAGGTGAGTTTTTTCTTACTGTCGGGCTATGGGGAGAGGGTTAAGACGATTACTTACGTATTTGTTAACATTGATTTCGACGGTCAACATTGACACGGAACATTTGATTTGTGTTGTGGAATGTTGCCGTGCGCAACCGATGATAAAAAAGCAGTTCGAAAGAGGTTATGGTAGCACACAGACCGTACAGACCGCCATCTGTTACTACGACGTTCAAGTTATACCGTACACGTTCTCAAGTTCAGATTGAACGCCTTGATTAATAGGCAACTTCTCTGACATAAAAGTTGAAACTCGCTTCAAATCGCTGACTCACAACAGTGACGTCATGACACACTTTGAAATGAACACCAGTATACTCAAGGTCCTAACGAACACCCAAGAAATTATATTGGGATATTGTATATCATCCGATAACAAAATAACTACAATTATTATTTAAGACTTCCGGGGAAGAAGAATGTAATGTCAAATTAATGAAAGATGTGACCTATTTGGAAAAAGTAATTTTGAAGTATTTATTTATAACAATAAATGATTACATCCAATAGCAGAATAAAATTGTGTCCTTGATTAGTCAAATGGTTCTGCTAGTAAATATAGGCCTAACCA